>NC_136261.1:393086342-393116342 GCF_964187855.1 Myxine glutinosa
CCCTCCCCCTCCCATTCCCCCTCCCTTCCCCCTTCCTTCCCCCTCCCTTCCCCCTCCCTTCCCCCTCCCTTCCCCCTCCCTTCCCCCTCCCTTCCCCCTCCCTTCCCCTCCACCCTTCCCCCTCCCTTCCCCTCCACCCTACCCTCTCCTCTTCCCCTCCCCCTCTCCCTCCCCCTCCCCTCCCCCTCCCCTCCCCCCTCCCCTCCCCCTTCCCCTCCCCCCTTCCCCTCCCCCTTCCCCTCCCCCCTCCCCTCCCCCTTCCCCTCCCCCCTCCCCTCCCCCTTCCCCTCCCCCCTCCTCCCCTCCCCCTCCCCTCATCCCTCCCCCTCCCCTCCACTCCCCCCTCCCCCTCCCCCCTCCCCCTCCCCACTCACCCTCCCCTCCCCCCGCTACACCTCCCCCTCCCCTCCCCCTATGCTCCCCCTCCCCTACACTCCCCCTCCCCCTCCCCCTACGCTCCCCTTCCCCCTCCCCCTACGCTCCCCCCTCCCCCTCCCCCTACGCTCCCCCTCCCCCCATCCCCTCTCCCCATCCCCCCTCCCCTCCCCTCCCCTCCCCTCCCCCCTCCCCACTCCCCCCTCCCCACTCCCCTTTCCCCCTGGCCCTCCCCCTCCCCCCCGCTACACTCCCCCTCCCCTCCCCCTATGCTCCCCCCTCCCCCTATGCTCCCCCTCCCCCTACGCTCCCCCTCTCCCCCTCCCCTCTCCCCATCCCCCCCTCCCCCTCCCCCTCCCCTCCCCCTCCCATCCCCGCGCCCCTCCCCCACCCATCCCCGCTCCCCCTCCCCCACCCATCCCCGCTCCCCCTCCCATCCCCGCTCCCCCTCCCACCCCACACCCCCCTCCCCCTCCCACCCACATCCCCCTCCCCCTCCCACCCCACATCCACCTCCCCTTCCCCATCCCCCTCCCCCTCCCCCTCCCATCCCCCTCCCCCTCCCCCATCCCCCCCCGCTCCCCAGCCCCCTTCCTCCTCCCCTTCCCCCCTCCCCCCTCACCCTCCCCCACTCCCACCCCTCCCCATCCCCCTCCCCCTCCCACCCCTCCCCTCCCACTCCCATTCCCCTCCATACCCCTCACCCCTCCCCCCTCCCACCCTCCCCTTCCCCCTCCCCCTCCCCTCCCCACCTCCCCCTCCCCCTCCCCCTCCCCCCTCACCCTCCCCCACCCCTCCCCCTCCTCCCCCCCTCCCCTCCCACCTCCCACCCTCCCCCTCATCCACCCCCTCCCCCTCCCCCTCCCCTCCCCCCCTCCCCCTCACCCCTCCCCTCCCCCTCCACCCCTCCCCCTCCCCCTTCTCCCCTCCCCCTCCCCCTTCTCCCCTCCCCCTCCCCCTTCTCCCCTCCCCCTCCCCCCCTTCTCCCCTCCCCCTCCCCCTTCTCCCCTCCCCTCCCCCCCTTCTCCCCTCCCCCCTCCCCCCCCTTCTCCCCTCCCCCTCCTCCTCCCCCTCCCCCCTTCTCCCTGCCCCTCCCCTCCCCTCCCCCCCTCTTCTCCCCTCCCCTCCTCTTCTCCCCTCCCCTCCTCTTCTCCCCCTCCCTCCCCACTCTCCCCTCCTCTTCTCCCCTTCCTCCCCACTCTCCCCTCCTCTTCTCCCCTCCCTCCCCACTCTCCCCTCCCCCCTCTCCTCCCCTTCCCCCTACCCCTCCCCCTCCCATCCCCCTCCCCCCCTCCCATCCCCCCTTCCTCCCCCCTCCCATCCCCCTCCCCCTCCCTTTCCCCCCTCCCCCTCCCCCTCCCCGTCCCTTTCCCCCCTCCCCCTCCCCCTACCTTTCCCCCTCCCCCTCCCCCTCCCCCTCCCCCTCCCCCTCCCTTTCCCCCTCCCTTTCCCCCTCCCTTTCCCTCTCCCTTTCCCCCTCCCTTTCCCCCCTCCCTTCCCCCTCCCTTTCCCCCTCCCTTCCCCCTCCACCCTACCCCTCCCCCCTCCCTCTCCCCTTCCCCCCTCCCCCTCTCCCCTTCCCCCTCCCCCCTCTAACCCCCTACCCTCCTCCTCCCTTCCCCCTCCCTTGCCCCTCCACCCTCCCCTCCCCCTCCCCTCCCCCTCCCCTTCCCCCTTCTCCCTGCCCCCTCCCCCTCCTGCTCTCCTCCCCCCTTCTCCCCCTCCCCCTCCCCCTTCTCCCCCTCCCCCTCCCCCCTTCTCCCCTCCCCCTCCCCCCTTCTCCCTGCCCCTCCCCCCTCCCCCTCCTGCTCTCCTCCCCCCCTTCTCCCCCTCCCCCTCCCCCAACCCCCTCCCTCCTCACCTCTGCCCCTCCACCTCCCCCCCTCTCCCCTCCCCCTCCTCTTCTCCCCTCCCTCCCTCTCCTCCCCTCCCCTTCCCCCTCCCCTCCCCTCCCTCTCCTCTCCTCCCCTCCCCTTCCCCCTCCCCTTCCCCGCCCGGCAATGCCGGGTACTTCTGCTAGTACTCGATAAGAAAGTATTGTAACGGTTTTTGGAACCTTCACATGTAAATTTAGTAGTAAATTCCCTTATAAATGACCCCTGTGTACATGTCCCCTTAATTGGCTGTTAATTAAAGATTGCACCTTAGTTAGTCCATGTACAACACGGAGGACACTTTAGGATCTCTCTCTAGTTATGTCATTATTATGTGTTCCAGGTAAGGCTGTGTTTCCAATAGTTGACTCTACGTTGCATCAATCAACTAAGATCGGTCCCCTTTCAATATCCCCAATCGTCTCCTTGAAGTAACAGTAAGGCGGCGTTCGCCGCCGTTGCATTGGGCTCTTTTCTTCGCCGCAAACTCCATTATGCACGTGGCCAAGAGCGGAGAGAAGGGGTGGGGGGGGAGCCGCCAGAGCATGGGCGTGGCACTACCTCGTCATCAGAGGTGGAGCCAGAGAGCCCTTGCCGACCAACCAGCGCCAAGGTGAGCCAACCGGTAGGCGTGTCATCAGAGTTGGCGGCTTGTTTGCACCACGCGCAATATAAGCGCGAGCGCATGCCTTTTCGTGGCAGATGAGTGAGGGAGCACGACCCGAGAAGTTGAGAGAGAAGGGAGAGAGGATCGACCATTCATTTTCTTGGCGCGAACATCCTGCGGCGAGTGAGAGTCGGCACGCTCGTGGGCGATACCAACCAGCACTGACGACGGGTTTTCGCCACTGAACCGAGGGCATGCACGCGGGGCGCCGACGTCGTGCCGCGATCCCCGGACCTCCCTGCCACCAGCTCTGTGGACCGTCTGCCCTTCCCATCCCTCCAGCCATTCCTGCCTGCAATTCCATATTCATGTGAGTCTGTCTGTATTGTCCTGTGGGTTTAAGTAAGACTGTTTAAGGATTTGCGCTGTGTCCTCTTCTTCTGTAAATTACTTTCGTACCCTTCTTCTTTGGTTTTGGTTTTTGTGTAAATAATTAATAAATCCCTGTTCCTTCTTATTCATTGGTTTCTTTGTCGTCCGATCGCTTTAGTGATTTCCCAATTGAGTACCTGTGGCGCAATTTCGGCAGAACCGCTTACAATCGGGTTTAGTCTCTTGGTAACGGCCCGAGTCGCAGCTCGCTTCGCTCGGCGCAATCCAACCACACTGCGGCCCGGGTGGGAGTATTTCCTCGCTTACGGCCGGTGGTAGTACTTAGGTATTAAGACGAATTGGGCTTAGAACCCTACTTACCATTGACCAGAAGTGACGTCATACCCCCAGGACCGGTCGGATGGCCAGCTTAACAAGACAAGGGGATTAACCCCCCCTTGCTAACGGGAGTGCCATCCCCCGGATCCGTAACAATTGGTGTCAGGAGTGGGATCTGGAACCTGGGACTAAATTTATTTAGCCCAAATTTTGGACACCAATTGTGCTATTGGCTGTAACAATTGGTGTCGGGGAGTGGGATTTGAGGCCCGAACCAAATTTTTAAGAACATCGGAAAAAAAAATTTGGTCGAAATTACGAGCGGCCGAAATTTCATTTCATATTCCAAGTTAAAGTCGTGCCATGGATAGTCAAGGCGATCCGATGCTGGTAGGGGAGTTAGAAGAGGAGTTAGAGGCAACCCAGGACCCCAGGGAGGAATTGGGAGAGAGAGAGGAGGAGGGCGACGAGGATGTGGTAGAGGGGATGTCAGGCGCACAAGATGGCGGCCTCGCGCACGAGGTTTCAGGCGCACAAGATGGTGCCTCGCACGTGGTGGCCTCGGTCGCCGTGCCCGCGGCGCAAGTGGGAGGGATAGACATGCAAGCCCTCATGGCGCAGCTGCGGGCAGTCATCCAAATGGAAATGGGAAACCAACTTGTGGGATTGAGGGCTGATAGTGAGAAATTGGGAGGCCAAATTGGAGCAATGAGGGACGAAGCGAGGGGTAACAGTGACCAAATCGGGAAGTTAGACAGCAAATTGGAGGGTTTAGACAACAAATTTGAGGGGTTAGACAACAGGTTGGAAGGGCTGGAAGGTAAATTGGGGGGCCAACTGGAGGACGTGGGTAATCAAATTGGGGAAATGAAGGATGGGTTAACGGGGTTGGAAAATAGAATGGCCACCCAGGAGAACCAAATGGAAGGGGTGAAGAATGGGTTAGAGGGGTTAGAAAACAATATGGAAGGCAAATTGAGGGAAATCGGGGAGCAATCCGCCCGGGAAATTAAGCAGATGGGGAATCAGATAGATGAGGTAAAAATTGGGGTGGAAAGTAAATTGGATGCCCAAAGGAATGATTTGGAGCAGATGAGGGTGGCATCTACCAAAGAGATGGGAGAGATGGGGGTGGATATAAGGCACGGAGTGAGCGAAGAGGTCGCCGGGGTACGCAAAGAGGTAAAGCGGGGTGAGGAGCGCATGGAGAAAGAGGTGAGGAACAGCACGGCTCGGTTACAGGGGGGAATAGAAGACCTGACGCGGGGAGTGGAGCAGCTGACAGTGGGACAAAAGGAGTTAGGGGAGCAGGTGGAAAAGAACATGGCGGTGATAGGAGGGTTGAAAGCGACCCAGAAGGAAATAAAAAAGGAATTGATGGTGACAAAGAAAGAATTTCAGATGGTACATGAGGGACTGACGAAGAGGTTAGAAGAGGTGGTCGAGGCAATGGAGACAAAATAACGGGAAGTCAGGACGCACATAGAAACGACTAAGGTGGCCTTAGAGGAAGAAATTGAAGGGGCGCACCGGGAAATAAAGGAGGTGAAACAAAAATTAGAGGAAGTGGAAGAGGGGGTAAGTGAAATTAAGAAGAGACGGAGGGAGACAAGGAAGGAGATAAAGGAGGAGGTGATGGAATTGGTGCAAGGTCTGTCCTCACAGCGTGATGATGTGCTTACTGACCAAATAAAGAGTTTGCAGGTGGCGGAGGAGGAGCGGAAGAGAAGAGGTGCCGAGGTGAGTGGCGATATGCTCGGGAATGTATATGGTGTGAGGGGAGATTCAGTGAGCTTGGGTGTTGGGCTAGACCCGGGCGTTCGCGAAAGGCCGCTGGTGAGGTGTGCGACTGGTGCAGAGTGCGTGGAAAGAGGATGTGTGCAAGGATGTCCGACTATGGGGTGTGTGAGGAAAAAGTGTGCGCCGAGGAGTGAGTGTGCTGTCGAGACTGAGGGTAAAAGCACGACAGAGTGTGGTGGTGAGAGTGACACGGAGTACGAGTTGGTTGTGGCAGGTGAGAAAGAATGCACACCTGGAATGGAAGAATGCACACCTGGAATGGTTGAGCGCATGTGGGAATGCACACCTGAGTTGGTGGTGAAGCGCGTGATTGGGTGTGGAAAAGGGTGCACACCCATGGTTGTCACAGAGGATGTGACCGAGGAGTGGGCGCGAGGAGGTGTGTTGATGAAGCGTGCGAACGACGAGTGTGTGCAAAGGTGTGCGGTGGTTAGGTGTGTAACGAAGTCGGTGAGTGGATTGAGTGTACCTGAGTGGTGTGTAAGAGAAAGTACAATAACGAAGTGTATGGAGACACCTGGATGTGTGAGGAGGAAAAGGAACGAGTGGTGTGAGTATGTACGGGGAGCATCGATGCTAAATGGAGCAGCGGTTAGACCGACGTTTAGCCGACGCGAGCCCTCGGTCCGTGCCGGGCTTCGGGTACTGTGGGAACCGGCGGGGGTCATAATCACGGCGGTTTCAAAAGAACCGCCGTGCGCGATCCGCGCCGGGCCTCGCCATGCACTGTCGCGTCCACGCTCTGCTAAGCGGAGCGGGCGGCCCGGTTCGAGGGAAGGTAGGAAGGGTCGGCACGGCGCCCCCTTGTGGTTGCGGCGTTCTGGCCGGGCAAGATTGGACCATCGGGCAGGAGACCACAAAGCTCCGCGCCGAGGTGGACTGTTTGGATCTCGGCCCGAACAAACCTCCTCCCCTGAACCGAATGCCGGACGGACCCAACCGTGGTAGACAAACCACCCGCATTCATTGCTCGGCTTTGCGAAGCTGAGTGTTGAAAAGGTAACGACGCACCGAGGCTCAGAATAATGGACGAATAGGGATCGGAAATTGATGACTGGCAAATTGGATTGGCAAATTTGATTGGCACCAATGATTGGCAAATTTGATTGGCAGAATAATTGGATGGGCAAAATTAATAAGGGGAGATGCCCAATGTGGAGGAATGGCAACTCTGCCATCCCTCCCATCAGCCCGGGTACATGAGCTATAGTTTATGGGGTTTGGCAGTGTAAGCTCGCCGACGGCGGGTTTGGATAAATGTATAGGGATCTAGAAATGACAATCGGTAACGGTAGAATTAAGTAGTGACATTGTACCTGTAGTAGGGGACGTAGGTAGATTAGTTGGATGATAACGACGAGGGAGCGCAATAATATAAGGGGCGACTGGGAAGCGCGAGTTTTAGAGGGGCACCAGGTAGATCAGATGATGCCGTGTGTGTGAGAATCTTGGTGATGAGCAAATGAGGCAATGCTCGTGAATGGTGCAGTGTGTGTGAAGGAGGTGATGGAGCAGCGTATGGTGGAAAGTGTGATTGTGAGTTGTATTGAGTGAATGGTCCTGGAGGAAGCAGGGAGCACCAGGTGTGATGGAACAGGTGTGCAAGTGAACAGGTGTGCAGGTGAACAGATGTGCAAGTGAACAGGTAAATGGAGTATGGAATGGATGGTGTGGAGTGAGTATGGTGGAAAACGTGGAGTGGAGTGGTTGGTGCGAAGGGAGTGGATGGGGAGGATGGACCCCTATCACGAATACCCGGGGAGGGTAGTTTTAGAGTAGGTAGAGGGTATAGGTAAATTGTGGTGGATATTGGCATCTGTGGTGCGTGTGGTGGAATGGTATTTGCATGGGTGCATTAGTGATGTGGAAATGGCTGGGCGTGTAGCCTGTTAGTGTGTTTGTGGTTAAATGGACACTCTGCCACTGTGAGGATGTCGGCCAGGTGAGGCCGCAGGTGGGTTCTGGGAGCCAGTAGAGTTGTTGTGAATGGGGCCCGAGGATCCGGAGGACGGACCCGGGTAGCCCAGTGCCAGAGAGGGCACCGAGGGGGTAAGTGCCAGGGAGGGTCGTCCCCAGTTAGATAGGTTAGGGTAAGGAGCAGGTAAGCTCGGAGGCAACTACAGTGGCGGAGGTGTGCAGGTGAGTAGACCTGCTAGGGGAGCCACACGACTCAGCCCTGAAATTGTGCGAAGGCACAGGGAGTTGAATCGGGGGAGTGAGACCCCAAATTGATGAGCACCACAGTTTGGTCAATGGGAGTTTGGTTTTTAGAACCGCATAGAGTAAGATGGCCAATTGTTTGGTAGGGAAAGACCCCTGTGGAGGGTAAAAGTGTTAAAGTCATTTAGACGATAGTTAGGATTGAAATCTCCTCGCACCATCTGCATCCACTCACCTGAGGTGACGACAGGACTCCACGCCACACCATGGTTTGGTTCCTTTTGTGCAGATGTTTTGGAGTGTAAGACGCATCATGACGTGGGGGTGACATTGTGCTGGTATTCCATCTCTTCCTCTTTATGAGGAATTGATGAGGAATTAGAATCGGTGGCAAATTTGGTTCGAGGGATTGTGGATGAATTTGGATTAGGGGAGATATGGGGAAGACGAGACGATAGTGACGAATTTGTAAATGTGTAAATTGTTGTGTAAATATGGGGTAAGGGCAAGGGTAGAGTAGGTGACAGGGGGGGTGGCGTACGTTAGGGACGTGCTTTCTCCGCTCGCTCTCCAGGCGCACCTCACCTCTGCATTGCCTTGTGTTAATGTGTACCCTTGTGACCTTACCCGTCGCTGACTCTGCTTTGTCTTCCTCCCCACCCATGGACCGTGCTCTCTGGGCACTGAGGGGAAAGTGTGCGGGAGCCGCATCTGTGTGCCCGAGCCGCCGCTGCCAGCTGCCTGGACCGATGCACCACTTTATGGACCGCACGTCTTGCGGCCAAGCACCGCACTTATGGACCACGGTTCTGTGGCCGAGCACCACTGATGGACCCCATGTTTTGGGGCCTGACCCCTCTGCTGGGACCGACCAGGTTGGCCAGAAAAAGATCTTCGCTTGCTGACCTCGGTGAGGTGGCACTATGCCCTACAGGTGGAACACCATAGTTGGCCCCTGCTTGCCATAAATAATTTAAAAAACGGACGCGATTTGTGCCTTGTGTTTTTATACCCACCAAATAGGCCGCAAGCCAAGAACATGAAGAACACGAAGAAAGGTATAACATCAAGAACGACGGCCCAGCAGAGCAGGAGTGAGAAGACCAACAGTTTGTTTTCATTGGTTGTGTGCTTATTATTTTTGAAATGTAGCACTGGATGGTGCTTTGAATGGTGCTTATTGGTGGTTTGGTGCTTGCATGCTCGGGGATGCATTGCAATATCAATTCTGCATCCCCGGGCATGTGGAGGTGGTGTATCGGTGCAGTGCATGCTTTTTCCTCCCTCCCGCAGGATTCTCTTTGTTTCCCAAAAATGCCAGGTCCTGGGTTGCAATGTAGACACAATTAGTGTCTTGTAAATAATGCTCCCCACCATAAATGTTTAGTTTGCGAATTCATTCCGTAATTCGGTTATCCTGTGGGTGTGAATCTGTTAGGTAGGGTGCAACGTAGCAGGCGGGACATACTTAATTGTGTTTTAAAACTGTCGCACTCAAGGCCAAGGTTAATAGTAGAGGGGTTTTTCACCTGCGTGTCACATTAAGTTAAAGTTTTTTTCGGCCCGGGACGTGCCGTGAGGGATGAGGGTGCTGTGTTACGGTTTTTAGAACCTTCACATGTAAATTTAGTCGTAAATTCCCTGATAAATGACCCCTGTGTACATTTCCCCTTAATTGGCTGTTCATTAAAGATTGCACCTTAGTTAGTCCATGTACAACACGTAGGACACTTTAGGATCTCTCTATAGTTATGTCATTATTATGTGTTCCAGGTAAGGCTGTGTTTCCAATAGTTGACTCTACGTTGCATCAATCAACTAAGATAGGTCCCCTTTCAATATCCCAAATCGTCTCCTTGAAGTAACAGTAAGGCGGCGCTCGCCGCTGTTGCATTGGGCTGTTTTCTTCGCCCCAAACTCCATTATGCACGAGGCCAAGAGCGGAGAGAAGGGGGGAGGAGCCGCCAGAGCACGGGCGTGGCACCACCTCGTCATCAAAGGTGGAGCCAGAGAGCCCTTGCCGACCAACCAGTGCCAAGGTGAGCCAACCGGTAGGCGTGTCATCGGAGTTGGCGGCTTGATCACACCACGCGCAATATAAGCGCGAGCGCAAGCCTTTTTGTGGCAGATGAGTGAGCGAGCACGACCCGAGAAGTTGAGAGAGAAGGGAGAGAGGATCGACCATTCATTTTCTTTGCGCGAACATCCTGCGGCGAGTGAGAGTCGGCACGCTCGTGGGCGATACCAACCAGCACTGATGACCGGGTTTTCGCCACTGAACCAAGGGCGTGCACGCGGGGCACCGACGTCGTGCCGCGATCCGCGGACCTCCCTGCCGCCAGCTCTGTGGACCGTCTGCCCTTCTCATCCCTCCAGCTATTTCTGCCTGCAATTCCCTATTCGTGTGAGTCTGTCTGTATTGTCCTGTGGGTTTAAGAAAGACTGTTTATGGATTTGCGCTGTGTCTTCTTCTTCTGCAAATTACTTTCGTTACCTTCTTCTTTGGTTTTGGTTTTTGTGTAAATAATTAATAAATCCCTGTTCCCTCTCATTCTTTGGTTTCTTTCTCGTCCGATCGCTTTCGTGATTTCCCAATTGAGTACCTGTGGTGCAATTTCAGCAGAACCGCTTACAATCGGGTTTCGTCTCTTGGTAACGGCCTGAGTCGCAGCTCGCTTTGCTTGGCACAATCCAACCACGCTGCGGCCCAGGTGGGAGTATTTCCTCGCTTACGGCCGGTGGTAGTCATAAGGTATCAAGACGAATTGGGCTCGCAACCCTACTTACCATTGACCGGAAGTGACATCATACCCCCAGGACCGGTCGGACGGCCAGCTTAACAAGGGGATTAACCCCCCCTGCTAACGGGAGTACCGTCCCCCGGATCCATAACAGTATTAAATATTTGTTACATACTATTTAATTTAACAATAAAATATTTGTCCTACGACTATTTAATTAAAAGAACTGTTCTTCAGATCAAACTGTTCGATTTGATTGATGAGAGCGAGGGACGTGCCGTCTGGTCATCCCAGGCAACGGTTTGCACACGAGCCCTCCCGAGTTCATCAGCTGCACAGAGATTTCAAACTTGTCCAAAGCTCTTAGACAAATAGTTAAACTCGTAAATTTGATAGAATACACTTAACGCTGATTAATATATGTATTAATGAAGCTTAAGCAAGCAATTAAAACTTAAGTGTTTGCAACAAGCGGTGGCGGTTCAATAAAAATCCACTCAACACACAAATTAAGGACCCAAATAATTAATTTTCTTCCACAGTGACATGGAGATGGCACACTGCCCAGCTAGACTCAAGCCAAGAAACTATGCAACACTGACACTATCTAACGATGTCGCACCGACACTATGTAACAGAGTACGCCACACCAAATGGGGTATTTTCAAAAAAGGCAATGGAAAAGTAGCTTGATTGTAAGTTTTCGAGCTAGCTGTCCAATTAGCAATGTTTTGTTTTGACACGTGCTGGGAGGAGGTTGCAGTGAAGACATGGACTAAATGTCCTGTAATGGTGTAGTGATTGTTTGATATTTAGATAATTTACATAACAAATAACGAATGTGTTGTGTTGGAGTGATGTAATAGACACTGTGCAACGTCGGTAAATTCCAGAAATGAAAAAAAATGAATTTTACCATCTTTATTTTATTTAAATTGAATTAAATACTTAAACATTGTTGAACACAAATCGCCTTCTTGTTACTTCCATGAACCAACGGTTTAGCAGTACTTGTACATGTGAAATAGGGTGGTGTATTAGGGTGATGGAGAACACTGCTTCATTAGTGCTTAACATGCAGAATTTTTCTTTTGAACAATCTTTAACTTCATTATTATATTTAAATTGAAGTCCACGTTCCATGACATAACTTTTCTATGGGATCTCAAGATGGTTCTCAATCTCATTTCCCTGCAAAAGACTGACGCTGATTTGTACACAGGTGATGTCTTTTCTGTAAACGTGGAAGGCAGACAACACAACAACGAGTCATCTGTCACAGAATATTCAAAATGTGCTTCTGCAAAGGAAGGTTCAGATGATATTCACATGGCAAACAGGAGTGCCTCCAGTTTTGCAACTGGTGAGTGGAAACGTAAAAAATTCACAAACAATCTTTGATGTTGAGAAAATATATGATTTTTGGAAAAGTGTTAAATATTTTGTATTTTGAATTTGACAAAAAACAAAATGTTGCATTCATTGTTTCTGTAGAACAATCCAGAAGTAATATGGGACAAATAAGGTCCAGTTGCAGTTTGACAGCGAGGAAGAAGCCTTTTTGGAAGAAACAACCACAAAATCAAGACTCACTTTCCATAAAATACAAGGGCATGTCTGGGCCTTGCAACACCAAGATTAATATTAAATTAAACAAATGCAAAAAGGTTCCAGAAAGGCAAATACATTACAAGTGTAATGTGTGCAGAATGGAGTTTGCTTCAACGAGTGACTTGAAAATACACAGGAGGATCCACACTGGAAAACACCCCCACAAGTGCTCTGTCTGTGATAAAGGTTTCTCTCGAAAAGGCCATTTGAAAAGGCATATGAGGATCCATACAGGAGAGCGTCCTCACAAATGCTCGATATGTGATAAAGGTTTCTCTCGTGAAGACCATTTGAAATTACATATGAAGATCCATATAGGAGAGCGTCCTCACAAATGCTCGGTATGTGATAAAGGTTTCTCTCAAAAAGGCTGTTTGAAATTACATATGAGGATCCATACAGGAGAGCAACCTTACAAATGCTCGATATGTGATAAAGGTTTCTCTGATAACAGAAATTTGAAATCGCATGTGAGGATCCATACAGGAGAGCGACCCGACAAATGCTCCATATGTGATAAAGGTTTCTCTCATAAA
This sequence comes from Myxine glutinosa, assembly GCF_964187855.1. Lineage (NCBI taxonomy): Eukaryota > Metazoa > Chordata > Myxini > Myxiniformes > Myxinidae > Myxine > Myxine glutinosa. Next base: position 393,098,758 of record NC_136261.1, read on the forward strand.
GGTTATTTGAAAGAACATATGAGGATCCATACAGGAGAGCGACCTTACAAATGCTCAATATGTGATAAAGGTTTCTCTCAAAAAGGACATTTGAAAATGCACATGAGGATCCATACAGGAGAGCGACCTTACAATTGCTCGATATGTGATAAAGGTTTCTCTGATAAAGGTGATTTGAAAAAACATCTGAAGATCCATACAGGAGAGCGACCACACAAATGCTCGATATGTGACAAAAGGTTCTCTCATAGCATCAATTTGAAAAGTCATATGAGGATCCATACAGGAGAGCGACCCCACAAATGCTCGATATGTGATAAAGGTTTCTCTCAGAGCAGCAGTTTGAAATTACATTTGAGGATCCATACTGGAGAGCGACCCCACAAATGCTCGATTTGTGATGAAGGTTTCTCTGAAAAAGGCTATTTGAAATTGCATATGAGGATCCATACAGGAGAGCGACCTTACAGTTGCTCGATATGTGATAAAGGTTTCTCTCGAAAAGGCAGTTTGAAATTACATATGAGGATCCATACAGGAGAGCGACCTTACAGCTGCTCGATATGTGATAAAGGTTTCTCTCGTAACAGCAGTTTGAAATTACATATGAAGGTCCATACAGGAGAGCTTAACTCTGAAATACCAGGATATGAAAAATGAGGCAAAGAGGATTTCGAAATTGAAGAAACCTGAAATTGTTCTGGTGATAGTCAGAGCAACGGGGAATCCGGATGATCAAGAAAACTCGAACCGAGTGCTTAAAAAGCATACTCGAGAATATTCCAAGAAACAAGCTCCAGGTGGAATCTGTCAAACGTTTCGTAAAGATTCTAAAACAAGCCCTGAGAACAAAGCTACGAGAATGTATTTTCACAAACTGGTTCATGAATAATAATCCTTTGCAGAAAAAGGTGGAGGTGGAGGTGTTGTGTCCGGGGAGACTGCGTCCCACCTACTAAAACCCACGTATGGAGCTAACCGAGAGTATCATTACAAATGTTTTATTTGTGACAAGGATTTTATTACTAAACGGAGCTTGAACTTCCATAGTGCTTACAGCTTCCATAACTTCCATAACTTCCGTAACTTCCATAACCCATGATGGAGTGCTCACATAAAAAGTTCCCTGACTGTTGGAAAAGTTTTGCTGATTAAAGTTTGTGAAATTCACATGGCATTACCCATGCTGGGTTGTACATGCCCCCCTTGTAAGCGATCCTCAGGAGTAGGCAAGGTATTCAGTGAACCAGTATGGAGAAAGCTATTGTGAAAGCGTACAGCCCTTTGGGTATATACTTTGTCAGCACAACTCCTCAGAATACCATCTGTAACCCCTGACAACAAGGTAGCACCCCACACACCTCGATGAAAGCAATGCTGCTGGCTGTCACCAGAATGTCCACAACAATGACTGCAAATTGCTGCCAAAAGACAACAATGCCAACATCAAAATGCTAACCCCATCTGCTCAAGTTTAAAGAAAATAAGTATCGAATAAATAATTAAGAAAAGAAAAACAAGATGGACTGGTCCCCCATCTCTACCGCCTCTGACATCAACTCATCCTGGGAATTCTTCCAAAGTAAATTGCTCTCTCTCATGCACAGATTTATCCCATCTCGTCTTCAGTTGTCATACCCTTCCTCCCGTCCATGGTACACGGAATCGTGTGGTGAGGCTGATGCCCAGAAACAACTTGCTTTTGTCTCCTGGAAAGCAAATCCAACGGAAGGAAATCTCATTTCCTTTCACAAAGCCCGAAACAAGTGTGTGTCCACTCTCAGGAGAGCCAATAAACAATATCTCTCCATTCTCAAGACCGAACTCTTTTATCTGTCTCCCTCTTCCAAATCTTGGTGGCGTCTGGTCAAATCTGTTTCTGGTGTTTGTTCCCCCTCCATCCCCTCCCTCCCCTCAAACGGCTACATGGCTGACTCCGCACGTGAAAAAGCTGAATGCCTCAACTCTGTGTTTGCCTCTAAATCTTGTGTCCCAAACCCATCCCTCTCTGTACTCACCGTACCCAGTTGTACCCAGCTGCTCCTGGACTCTGTGTCCTTTCCTCCTGACAAGGTGGAAAGGTTTCTGTCAACCCTCGACTCTGATTCTGCAACTGGACCTGACGGCATCAGCCCACCGGTCCGAAAATCCTGTTGTTCCGCTCTTTCACTCCCTCTCTCTGTTCCCTTCACACTCTCTTTTGCTCAAGGTCATCTGCCATCTGCTTGGATTTCAGCCAACATCACCGCTTTGCACAAAAAAGGTTCAAAAACAGATCCTAGCAACTACAGACCAATCAGCCTTCTCCCAATTATCAGCAAAGTAAAGGAATCTATCATTGCTTCAGATATGAAATCTTTCCTCTTCTCCAATGGCTTGATCTCTGATCATCAATTTGGTTTCAGACCTGGTCACTCTACTCTGGACATGCTGCTTCTGCTTTCTCAACAATGGATGGAGGTCCTCAATGCCAAACAGGAAATTAGAGCTGTCTCCCTTGACATATCACGTGCCTTCGATATGGTCTGGCACCCCGCTCTGCTCACCAAACTCTCCTACTTTGGTATCCATGGAAATCTCCACGCATGGCTGGCGGACTTCCTCTCTAGTCATAGTCAACATGTGGCCCTGAATGGGTTTCTGTCATCTCCTCCTCCTGTTCAGGCTGGAGTTCCCCAAGGCAGTGTTCTGGGCCCTGTGCTTTTTCTGGTCTTCATCAATGATCTCTCTGACTCTCTTGAAAATCCTCTCTATCTCTTTGCTGATGACTCTACTCTCTGTCGCTCCATTCCTCATCCCTCAGATCGGCAGTCTGCAGCCTCCTCACTCTCTGCAGACCTGGACAAAATCACAGACTGGGCAAACAAGTGGAACATGTCTTTCAATCCTGACAAATCTCACACTCTTATGATGTCTCTCCGAAAGGACCGACTGGAAAACCCTCCCATCTTCTTTCTCAACAATCCTCTCCAAGAAGTTCTGTCACTCAAGCTTTTGGGTCTCACTATCTGCCATGATCTTTCCTGGGAAAACCACATTTCAAATCTGGCCTCCAAAGCCAGTCGCCGACTGGGCATCCTCCGTCGTGCGAAGTCCTTCCTTGGCACACCTGAGCTCCTCACCACAAGCAAGGCTTTCATCCACAGCTCAATGGAATACTGCTCTCCCCTCTGGGCTGGTGCTCCTGCCTCACACCTAGCTCGTCTTCACGCTGTTGAAACCAAAGCGTTCAGAATCATTGGAATCTCCCGCGATGAAGCTAACTCCAAGGGCCTTTCACTCACTCACCGCAGGCAGGTTGGTGGTCTTTCCGTCTTCTACCGACTCCTCTTTGGCCTTGCCCCCCCCAGCTCTCTCTGGGCTCTGTCCCCCAAATATTCCTACAGGTCGCACAAGATCTGCCTGCAACCCTCTTATGGTTAAACTGCCAAAATCAAGACTCTCTGCTCACCTTCACTCCTTCATTCCTCTTTTCTCCCACCTCTGGAACAAACTCCCTCACTCTCTTCAATCCCACTCCACCCTCCAGGTCTTTAAAACAGCTGTTCACCACCATCTCTTATCTTCCCCCATCCAAAACCTTGATATTTTCTACCCCTGCTAATTTCACCCCAAATCCACTTTTTTGAAATACCAACTTCAGTCCTTGGTGTCCTTGTGTTTTATACTTCTCCCGCCCCCCCCCTTCCCACGCCTACTCCCCCCCAAGCCCTCTCCCTCCCACACATCTCCCTGCTCTCAAATGTTGTGTTTGTGTGCTTCCCCTTCTCTCCCCATCTTGTCTTCCGCTCCCTCTTTTTATATATTTTTTGTTTGTCTGGTTGATTTGTTTGTGAAATAAATGTTAGCTTTCACGAGCATCGATTCAGTATACAAAATTTTTTTTTTTTTTAATGGCAGCTTATAAAAATAATGTTAAATTTATTAATTTGGTTCTCCATGTTCTCATTTTAGAGAATTGTTGAAAAATTTATGCCAAAAACTCAAATGAAAACATAACTTAATCCCTTAATCTGATCTTGGATCTCATCGTGCTTCTTTCAGGGTCTTCCTTCGGTTGCCAGTTTGTAATTCTTGTCTCTGTCCTTGCCATTTATCCAGCCAAGTTACATTTGAGTTTTTTGATTGTGACCAGTGTTTAGGAAATTTCTTTTCTATCTGATGTAGTTGTTTTTCTTGTCCCTTTTTGGTTATGCTCAGATGGCATCTTTCCATGACATTTTGGACATCAATTTTTACTCAATCTTTGCTGTAGTCCATGTTTCATTGTCATGTGTGACATGGAGAGAACACCCTTGTTGTAAAATTGTTTATCAGAAGAAGACTTCTGCCTATGTTTTTCATGAAACTTGAATTTGTGAAGGGTTTCACAATAAAGAGAGGTCCTCAAAGCACAAATGCACTGTCTGTGTTATTGTGAATATTTTTATGAATTTGGGGTAGGGGGGAATATCTAGATCCAGGTAGATCTGCATAGGTAGGTGCTCCGATGACCGTGATAGCTAGAACTCCTCTATGTACAATAAGTAGGGGACCTGTCTGGACCGAATGTCGGATTAAGTGTGTACCTGTGATCATACGAGAATGATCCTGTAATGAATAGTTCGAGGGAATAAGGATTAGACTCCATTGTATGTGAAACCTGTGATCTACCCTTTGTCCCGCATGGCAATGCACTCTTATAGACACTTAGATAGGCCCTTAGTGCACACATTAATTAAATCCCTTACACCCCCCCCCCCCCCCCCCTTACAATGACTGACGATAAAACAAACCGGAAAGACAAGCATGCAGCGGCCGCGCAGTATGCCACCATGGCGACAAACATCGAACAAGCAGGCAATAGCCATGCCCAGGAGGACTCTTGATTGGTCAGGGGGAGGTGTGAGCAGCAAACACCACACCGATTGACAGAGTAGGGGGAAGGACGTGCAATTGGTCAGAGGAAGGGCAGAGAGCTTCCCCGTGATTGGAGAGAAAAAGAAGGACTTGTGGTTGGCCACCGACCAATGGCCTGGGGGGATGGCGCAAATCGCTCTGCCAATGAGAAGACACCAACACTGAGAAGATTCGGGAAGGTGAGACGCGACACACTGGTTGGAAGGGAAGCGATTGACGTCAGAAGACCGCCAGCAAAACAGCTCGCTCGCTGGCATTTTGTCTCTTCTTCCCTTGGTCTTTCGTTCCTGGATCCATCCTGCCCATACAGGAGGGTCCATACAGGAGAGCGTCCTCACAAATGCTCGATATGTGGTAAAGGTTTCTCTCAAAAAGGCCATTTGAAATTACATATGAGGATCCATACAGGAGAGCGACCTTACAATTGCTCGATATGTGATAAAGGTTTCTCTGATAAAGGTAATTTGAAACAACATTTGAAGATCCATACAGGAGAGCGACTGCACAAGTGCTCGAATTGTGACACAAGGTTCTCTCGTAGCAACAATTTGAAAAAGCATATGAGGATCCATACAGGAGAGCGACCCCACAAATGCTCGAAATGTGATAAAGGTTTCTCTGAAAAAGGCTATTTGAAATTGCATATGAGGATCCATACAGGAGAGCGACCCCACAAATGCTCGATATGTGATAAAGGTTTCTCTCAAAAAGGCCATTTGAAATTACATATGAGGATCCATACAGGAGAGCGACCCCACAAATGCTCGATATGTGATAAAGGTTTCTCTCATAAACACAATTTGAAATTGCATATGAGGATCCATACAGGAGAGCGTCCTCACAAATGCTCGATATGTGATAAAGGTTTCTCTGAAAAAGGCTATTTGAAATTGCATATGAGGATCCAAAAAAGGAGAGCGACTCCACAAATGCTCGATATGTGATAAAGGTTTCTCTCATAAACACAATTTGAAATTGCATATGAGGGTCCATACAGGAGAGCGTCCTCACAAATGCTCGATATGTGGTAAAGGTTTCTCTCAAAAAGGCCATTTGAAATTACATATGAGGATCCATACAGGAGAGCAACCTTACAAATGCTCGATATGTGAGAAAGGTTTCCATAATAACAGAAATTTGAAATCGCATATGAGGATCCATACAGGAGAGCGACCCCACAAATGCTCGATATGTGATAAAGGTTTCCATAATAACAGAAATTTGAAATTGCATATGAGGATCCATACAGGAGAGCGACCCCACAAATGCTCGATATGTGATAAAGGTTTCTCTCAAGGCCATTTGAAATTACATATGAGGATCCATACAGGAGAGCGACCTTACAATTGCTCGATATGTGAAAAAGGTTTCTCTCAAAACGGCAGTTTGAAATTACATATGAAGATCCATACAGGAGAGCTCAAATCTGAAATACCAAGATATGAAAAATGAGGTAAAGAGGATTTCGAAATTGAAGAAACCTGAAATTGTTCTGGTGATAGTCAGAGCAATGGGGAATCCGGATGATCAAGAAAACCCGAACCGAGTGCTTAAAAAGCATTCTCGAGAATATTCCAAGAAACAAGCTACAGGTGGAATCTGTCAAACGTTTCGCAAAGAATCTAAAACAAGCCCTAAGGCCAAAGCTACGAGAATGTATTTTCACAAACTGGTTCATGAATAATAATCCTTCACAGAAAAAGGAGGTGGAGATGTTGAGTCCTGGGAGAACTGCCTCCCACCTACGAAAACCCACGTATGGAGATAACCAACGAGAGTATCATTACAAATGTTTTATTTGTGACAAGGATTTTATTATGAAACGGAGCTTGAACTTCCATAGTGAAACCCACACTGGATTGCTCACATAAAAGTTCCCTGACTGGGAAAAGTTTTGCTGATAAAAGTTTGTGAAATTCACATGGCATTACACATGCTGGGTTGTACATGCCCCCCTTGAAAGCAATCCTCAGCAGTAGGCTAAGTATTCAGTGAACCAGTAAGGAGAAAGCTATCGTGAAAGTGTACAGCCCTTTGGGTATATACCTTGTCAGCACAACTCCTCAGAATACCATCTGTAACTCCTGACAACCAGCCAACACCTCGATGAAATCCATAAGGCTGGCTGTCTGTAGAATGTCCACAACAATGACTGCAAATTGCTGTCAAAAGACAACAATGCCAACCTCAAAATGCTAACCCCATCTGCTCAAGTTTAAAGAAAATTATAGCTTATAAAAATAATGTAAAATTTATTAATTTGGTTCTCCATGTCCTCATTTTAGAGAATTGTTGAAAATTTTATGCCAAAAACTCAAATTAAAACATAACTTAATCCCTTAATCTGATCTTGGATCTCATCGTGCTTCTTTCAGGGTCTTTCTTGCGTTGCCAGTTTGTAATTATTGTCTCATTCCTTGCCGCGTATCCTGCCAAGTTCCATTTGAGTTTTTTGATTGTGACCAGTGTTTAGGAAATTTGTTTTCTATCTGATGTAGTTGTTTTTCTTGTGCCTTTTTGGTTATGCCCAGATGGCATCTTTCCATGACAGTTTGAACATCAATTTTTACTCAATCTTTGCTGTTGTCCATGTTTCATTGTCATGTGTGAGAACACCCTTGTTGTAAAATTGTTTATCAGAAGAAGACTTCTGCCTATGTTTTTCATGAAACTTGAATTTGTGAAGGGTTTCACAATAAAGAGAGGTCCTCAAAGCACAAATGCACTGTCTGTGTTATTGTGAATATTTTTATGAATTTGGGGTAGGGGGGAATATCTAGATCCAGGTAGATCTGCATATGTAGGTGCTCCGATGATCGTGATAGTTAGAACCACCTCGATGTACAATAAGTAGAGGACCTGTCTTGACCGAATGTCGGATTAAGTGTGTACCTGTGATCATACGAGAATGATCTTGTGATGAATAGTTCTATGGAATAAGGATAAGACTCCATTGTCAGTGAAACCTGTGATCTACCCTTTGTCCCATATGGCAATGCACTCTGATAGACACTTAGATAGGCCCTTAGTGCACACATTAATTAAATCCCCCCCTTACAATGACTGATGATAAAACAAACCGGTAAGACAAGCAGGCAGCGGCTGCGCAGTACGCCACCATGGCGACAAACATCGAACAAGCAGGCAATAGCCACGCCCAGGAGGACTCTTGATTGGTCAGGGGGAGGGGCGAGCAGCAAACACCACACCGATTGGTAGAGTAGGCGAGGACGTGCAATTGGTCAGAGGAAGGGCAGAGAGCTTCCCCTTGATTGGAGAGAAAAAGAAGGACTTTTGGTTGGCCACCGACCAATGGCCTGGGAGGAGGTCGCAAAGTGCTCGGCCAATGAGAAGACACCAACACAGTGAGAAGATTCGGGAGGGTGAGAAGTGACACACTGGTTTGGAAGGGAAGCGAGTGACGTCAGAAGACCGCCAGCAAAACAGCTCGCTCGCCGACATTTTGTCTCTTCTTCCCTTGGTCTTCTCGTTCCTGGATCCATCCTGCCCGGACTTCCGTCTCGACTTTTGCCTTGCTTTGTTTTCTGCCTTTCCCAGACCTTCCTTCTGCCCTTGCCTTTCGCCCCGTTTGGACCATTTCCTTTTGCAAACTGCAAATTACCTGCTGGACGACGAACGTTGGAGCGCCATCGATTCTCCTCCCTGGCGTTCATGAGCTAGCGAGGCTTGCGACTGGAGCGGTCAAGACAGGGGCGAGCGAGTGGCTCGGCCTCGCAGTGTGCGGACAGAGGTGTCATCGAGGCCTGGTCATGCCGACGTCCCGAGGATTGGAGTCGTGCCGGACAGCACGCTTGGGAGCCTGACTGACCTGACTACTGATTGAGATAAGCCCAAACACGAACGCAAACACGACGTTTTATTTTCTTCATTCTCCTATTTGTTGTGCAGTTCGAAGTCCGTATGTAAGAGCGCTCACTTGGGGGTTTAGTTATTACTTGCGCATTCTTTTCCTGTCCTGATATTTATTAAATAAACCCTTGTATTATTTTCCCAACCAACTTTAATTCCGTTTTCGTTTGTGAGTTCTTTTCCAAGGGTGAAGATATCGTCGGACCGTCAGGTAAGCCGCGGCATTCTCCCCCGAACCACTACTCGTGTATGATCCGCCATAGAATTGGATAACGCCTCGATAAGCTCGATATTCCATCCGTGGTGGACGCTCGGTGTTAACTGAGCGCACCACACGACAATATGTAATGGGACATTATGATCAATTTATCAGTCAGGGGAGAGTTTGGAGTTGTCCATATACCCAAAACTAATCCTGATCAAACTGAGAGTTGTTCACCAAACCAGTTGAAAGCCAAAGATTCCATTTACCATCATGAAATGACTGCACTTCATGCCATCACTGATTGCTGCCAAGTTTAAATTACAAGTTCAAGTTGTCTGTAAACAGTTTCAATGCATGGTTTAACAGAGTTGTGGAAATCCTGGAAAATAAGATTAAGTTTTTTCGTCGTCGGGGCTTGCTTTCACTGGGTCGATCTAAACCAGTGTTGCCAAGGTGAGTGTTAGTAAAGATATTCAGGATCTGCATGATAGATACGTCACAGCTCCAGCAGACAAGGCTGCTAATAATTTTGTGGAGGTTTTATTAAGAGAGCTAGGCTTCGATACGGTTACCTTCACTACTATAGGAAATAGCACTAATGTTTCTTGTCATAAGTCGCTCCAGGATATTATCTCTGAGCATCAGGAAGTTTTAGTTAATAATTTCAGTATTAAATGTAAAGAGGTGAATCGTTTTATTCCTCGGCTTTTCTGGATCCTAACGTTTCATAAGAACCTGCACAAGTAAAGGTTCATAGCTGGTTCCAGGGAATGTACTATCAAACAGTTATCGGTTATCGTTAACTCAGGAGTAGAAGTTGTTGGGAGTACAGTTCAGGAAATATTGTTTAGCATTGCGAAGAATTCTGGTGTTAACACTTTCTGGAGCATTAATTCTACTTTGGAGTTCTTCGATAGGATTAGATGCCTCAATTCCAAGTCGGTTGAGGTTTTTGATTATTCTTCTTTATATACAAATTTGGATGTCACACCAGTAAGGGATTCACTCTTCGAAGTAATTGACAAGGTTTTTAGCTCTTTTAAGAAGTTTTTATGTGTCATTTTTTTTTGTTTTTTTTTGTATACAAGATTGAGGATCGTGAAAGAGCAAACATTAATCACACGAAAAGTCAAACCGACACATGAAACATTTAATAAGGGGAGCGATAGACAAGATGGGGAGAGAGGGGGAAAGACACAAAAACAACATTTGAAAGCAGGGACATCGAGAGATCTTTGGGAGGGAGAAGGCTTGGGGGTTGGGGGGAGGTGGGAGAGGTGTAAAACACACGGATACTTCAAGGACTTCCAGGAAAGAAGTTGGAATTTCAAAAAAGTGGATCTGGGGTGAAATTAGCGGGGGTAGAAAAGATCAAGGTTTTGGATGGGGGAAGATAAGAGATGGTGGTGAACAGCTGTTTTAAAGACCTGGAGGGAGGAGTGCGATTGAAGAGAGTGGGGGAGTTTGTTCCAGAGGTAGGAGAAAAGAGGAATGCAGGAGAGAAAGTGAGCAGAGAGTCTTGATTTTGGCAGTTTAACGATAAGAGGGTTGCTGGCAGATCTTGTGCGACCTGTAGGAATATTTGGGGAACAGAGCACAGAGAGAGCTGAGGGAGCAAATCCCGGAGAGGAGTCAGTGGAAGACAGAAAGACCACCAACCTGCCTGCGGTGAGTGAGTGGAAGGCCCTCGGAGTTAGCTTCATCGCGGGAGATTCCAATGATTCTGAAAGCTTTGGTTTCAACAGCGTGAAGCCGAGCTGGGTGTGAGGCAGGAGCTCCGGCCCATAGGGGGGGGGGGGGGGGGAACAGTATTCCATTGAGCTGCTGATGAAAGCCTTGTACGTGGTGAGGAGCTCAGGTGTGCCGAGGAAGGACTTTGCACACCGGAGGATGCCCAGTCGGTGAGTGGCTTTGGTGGCCAGCTTGGAAATGTGGTTTTCCCAGGAAAGATCATGGCAGATAGTGAGATCCAAAAGCTTGAGCGACAGAACTTCTTGGAGAGGATTGTTGAGAAAGTCGATGGGAGAGTTGGCCAGTCGGTCTTTTCGGAGAGACATATTGAGAGTGTGAGATTTGTCAGGATTGAAAAACATGTTCCACTTGTTTGACCAGTCTGTAATTTTGGTCAGGTTCACTATGTTAACAAATATAATGTCGTTCAAAATTTTGGGAGATTAGCAAACCTATACATTTTTGGAATCATCAGAGCATGGAGAATCTGAAAATCAAGTTGGATTTGCACAGACACCGATTTTGGATTTTCAAAATGGCCGCCCTAAAATACATATTTTGCGCTATCTCGGCTTCTAGTCAACCTGGAAACTTAAGTAATTGTTGGATTGTTGAGATTGTTGAGAAAGTAGATGGGAGGGTTGGCCAGGCAGTCTTTTCGGAGAGACATATTGAGAGTGTGAGATTTGTCAGGATTGAAAGACATGTTCCACTTGTTTGACCAGTCTGTGATTTTGGTCAGGTTCACTATGTTAACAAATATAATTTCGTTCAAAATTTTGGGAGATTAGCAAACCTATACATTTTTGGAATCATCAGAGCATGGAGAATCTGAAAATCAATGTTGGATTTGCACAGACACCGATTTTGGATTTTCAAAATGGCCGCCCTAAAATACATATTTTGCGCTATCTCGGCTTCTCGTCAACCTGGAAACTTAAGTAATTGTTGGATTGTTGAGATTGTTGAGAAAGTAGATGGGAGGGTTGGCCAGGCAGTCTTTTTGGAGAGACATATTGAGAGTGTGAGATTTGTCAGGATTGAAAGACATGTTCCACTTGTTTGACCAGTCTGTGATTTTGGGCAGGTTCACTTTGTTAACAAATATAATTTCGTTCAAAATTTTGGGAGATTAGCAAACCTAATCATTTTTGGAATCATCAGAGCACGGAGAATCTGAAAATCAATGTTGCATTTGCACAGACACAGATTTTGGATTTTGAAAATGGCCGCCATAAAATACATATTTTGCGCCATCTCGGCTTCTAGTCAACCTAGAAACTTTATTAAATATGCTAATCCTATGTTTTCTGGGTCAAGGAATCCAATAAAGGCCTCAAAATAGTGCTCAGGATTATAGAAAAGCAACAAATAAAGGTAATTGAAAACCATTGTCTTTATATTTGTGATATAACTATTATATAATGCATGACATTGCAAGTCCTTTGAAGTTATAGGTATGGGTTTATAAAGCAAGAAAGCAGCCTTGTTAGTATCAGATTGAACTATAAGTCCTATACACAGGATCTACTGGGTCTATACCGTTCAGGATTATGCTTTTACAGATCTTCATCACTATCCTGAGTGTCATTTTCGCAAAGGTGTCCACCCAAATGCCAACATTAATTTTTAGATTTCTCATGCTCTGAATATTCCAAAAATGTGTAGTTTTGCGAATCTCCAATATTTTTGAACGAAAAGACATCGTGAACCTGACTATTTTGTCCAGGTCTGCAGAGTGAGGAGGCTGCAGACTGCCGATCTGAGGGATGAGGAATGGAGCGGCAGAGAGAGGTCATCAGCAAAGAGATAGAGAGGCTTTTCCAGAGAGTCGGAGAGATCATTGATGAAGACCAGAGAAAGCACAGGGCCCAGAACACTGCCTTGGGGAACTCCAGCCTGAACAGGAAGGGGAGATGAGAGAAATCCATTCAGGGCCACACCCTGACGACGACCCTAGAGGAAGTCCACCAGCCACGTGTGTAGATTTCCATGGATACCATAGGAGGAGAGTTTGATGAGCCGAACTGGGTGCCAGAACGTATCGAAGGCACTTGATATGTCAAGGGAGACAGCTCTGATTTCCTGTTTGGAATTGAGGACATCCATCCATTGTTGAGACAGCAGAAGCAGCATGTCCAGAGGTCAGTGACCTGGTCTGAAACCAAATTGATGATCAGAGATCAAGCCTTTGGAGAAGAGGAAAGATTTCATGTCCGAAGCAATGATGGATTCCATGACTTTGCTGATAATTGGGAGAAGGCTGATTGGGCTGTAGTTGCTGGGATCTGTTTTTGCACATTTTTTGAGTAAAACGGTGATGTTGGCTGATTTCCAAGCAGATGGCAGATGACCTTGAGCAAAAGAGAGGGTGAAGAGAACACAGAGAGGGAGTGAAAGAGCGGAAGAACATGATTTTTAGGACCCGTGGCCTGATGCCGTCACATCCAGTTGCAGAATCAGAGTCGAGGGTTGACAGAAACTTTTCCACCTTGTCAGGAGGAAAGGACACAGAGTCCAGGAGCAGCTGGGTATGACTGACTGGGTACGGTGGGTACAGAGAGGGATGGGTTTGGGACACAAGATTTGGAGGCAAACACAGAGTTGAGGCATTCAGCTTTTTCGCGTGCGGAGTCATCTGTGTAGCCCTTTGAGGTAAGGGAGGGGATGGAGGGGGAACAAACACCAGAAACAGATGTGATCAGATGCCACAAGGATTTGGAAGAGGGAGACAGACAAGAGAATTCGGTCTTGAGAATGGAGAGATATTGTTTCCTGGCTCGTGAGGGTGGACACACACTTGTTTCGGGATTTGTGAAAGGAAACGAGATTTCCTTCCGTTGGATTTGCTTTGCAGGAGACGAAGGCAAGTTGTTTTTTGGCACCAGCCTCACCACAAGATTCCGTGTCCCATGGATGGGAGGAAGGGTATGACAACTGAAGACGAGATGGGATAAATCTGTGCATGAGAGAGAGCAATTTACTTTGGAAGAATTCCCAGGACGAGTTGATGTCAGAGGCGGTAGAAATGGGAGATCAGTCCAGATGATTGATGGCTGCTTGAAGACCGTGCAAGTTGGCCTGAGTGAAATGCCAGACTCGTCGACGCTGTTGAGGCTCCCTGGGAATGGTCAGAGAGATGTCCACTTTAACAAGCACATGATCAGATGAGCCGATTGGAGCAGAAGAAGAGCAGCAGACATTTTCAGGGAAGTTAGTCATAACCAAGTCCAGAAGAGAAGATGCTCCATTGACTAAGAACCGGGTCAGCAAATTGACAGATTGTGTCAGTCCCAGTGAGTCGCAGAAGTCCTTTGCTGAGGAGCCATGGCTGGTGAGAGAGGGACCCACACCAAGCCAACTGGCATGGTGACAATTGAAATCACCACATATGAGGAAGAGCGAGTTGGGATGAGTAGATAGAAGTTGGTCAATATTATCAGACAGCGAGATGTAGATGGAGTCATCGCTGTTTGGTGGACGGTACAACACACATATGAACAAAAGGTGGGAGCGAAGGGGAAGCCCTAGCCAGAGGTATTCCTGGGGGTGAGGTGGAGAGAGGGCAGTGCAGGGCGAGTGAGAAAGAGAGTTCTTGATAAAGATAGCAACCCCACCTCCAGGACGAGGCTCAGGTCTATCATGCCGGAGGAGGGAGTAACCCGGGAGAGATACTAAGGAATCAGAGACATCATGAAGGAGGAAAGTTTCTGTTTGGCAGATCACATCTGGTTTGTCAGAAGCAACCTGTATGGAGAGATATGTTAAGTTTGAACGAAGGCCCTGGATGTTTGAGGTCCATCCTGTTAATGAAGAGGAAGGGGGAGCATCGGATACAGAACAGGGGGGGGGGGGGTGGAGGGGTAGGGTAAGATGTGGAAGAGGAGGAAGAGGTAGGGAGAGTTCTTGAAGGTGTATCAGAGATTTAAGAATAGCTCTGAGAAAGGGAAGGATGGGGAGGACAAAAGGTTTGATGGTGATTGGGTGAGGAACAGTGAGGTGTTATTTGAGGAGGAGGAAGAGCGAGGCAGAAGGTTGGGGGAGATGGAGGTGAGAGTTGGAAGGGGGAAGAAGTGGGGAGGACGCTTTGAGGAGGCGGGGTGAGAGGGGGGGAAATGGAGAAGAAATGAGGGTGGGGAGATTTGTAGGGGAGGGGTGAGGGGGGAGTTTATAAGGGTACGGGTTAGGGGGGAGTTTAGGAGGGAAGGGACAAGGGGAGGGATTTGAAAGGGATGGGAGATTTGGAGGGGAGGGGTGAGGGGGGATTCTCAGAGGGGAGGTGCGAGGGGTAGTCTAGGAGGGCATGGGTGTGGGGGGAGTTTTAGGAGGGAAGGGGCAAGGGGGGAGATTTGAAAGGGATGGGTGATGGGGAGGATTTGGAGGGGAGGGGCAAGGGGGAAGATTTGA
Organism: Myxine glutinosa; assembly: GCF_964187855.1. Classification (NCBI taxonomy): domain Eukaryota; kingdom Metazoa; phylum Chordata; class Myxini; order Myxiniformes; family Myxinidae; genus Myxine; species Myxine glutinosa. The sequence goes on from NC_136261.1 coordinate 393,113,870, forward strand.
AAGGGATGGGTGATGGGGAAGATTTGGAGGGGAGGGATGATGGGGAAGATTTGGAGGGGAGGGGTGATGGGGAAGTTTTGGAGGGGAGGGGTGATGGGGAAGATTTGGAGGGGAGTGGTGAGATTGGATTTTGGGAAGTGTACGATTAATGTGAAACTAACATTTATTGCAAAATGGGTTTCTTGTGACCTTCAAGTCAAAAATACGTTTAAAGACGCTGGAAGGGGGTGGGGGGGGGGGGGTGGAGTGCAGGTGGGTTTAGGGAATGTATGGAAGAGGCACTGTAAGAGATGGAATTTTTTTTTGGAATGAATAGATTTGGTGAGCAAGTCGAAAGCAACCTTTTAAAGGAGAAGAAGAAAAAGGTGTTAAAATATACGACAGAATACAGTACTTCAGGGGAAAGTTTAAACATTTAAAAGTTTAACAGTGAAAACTATCTGAGGAAATGGGGGTGAAACACGTGGTCGAAGAATGAACGAATGAATAAGAACAACGAATAAATGAATAAGAACTGAGAACGAATAAGAACAGAGAAGGAAATGTTTTTTGGTTTTTTTTTTTTTTAGTTGAGATTTTAAACAAGGAAGTTTAGGGTGAAAAGATTGGGAAGAACAGAGAACGAAAGTAATTGGAGCACAATCGACGGATCGCTGAGAGAAAAACAAAGCCTCAAGGTAGGACAAGGTACAAGGCCTTAAAAGACACGACACAAATTAACACGATTTTCAATACAGATATGAAAGATTTACACCGAGAATCTTCCTGGGGACCCACTGTAGGTACACACACCATAAAATAAATACAGTTTTGATGAAAATACAAATCAGAACAATTACTTAACTTCGAGAGCATGGAGAGCGTGGACAGCTTCGAAAAAGCGTGAAATTGTCTGAATCCAAATTGATGATCGGATATCAAGCCATTGGAGAAGAGGAGGGATTTGATATCCGAAGCAATGATGGATTCCATGACTTTGCTGATAATTGGGAGCAGGCTGATTGGTCTGCAGTTGCAAGGATCTGTTTTTGCACCTTTTTTGTGTAAAGCAGTAATGTTTGCTGATTTCCCAGATGAAGGCAGATGACCTTGAGCAAAAGAGAGTGTGAAGAGAGCAGAGAGAGAGCGTGAGATGGAGCGGCAAAGCAGGATTTTAGGACCTGTGGGCTGATGCCATCTGGTCCAGTTGCAGAATCATAGTCGAGGTTTCACAAAAACTTATCCACTTGTCAGGAGAGAAAGACACAGAGTGCAGGAGCAGTTGCTTTCGACTGTGTAAGTTGGGAACAGAGAGAGATGGGAGAGCAGAGAGAGATGGGTTTGGGACACAAGATTTTGAGGCAAACACAGAGTTGAGGCATTTGGCTTTGTCACGTGTGGTATCAACTGTGTAGCCATTTGAGGTAACAGAGGGGATGGAGGGGGAACAAACACCAGAAACGGATTTGACCAGATGCCACCAGGATTTGGAGGAAGGAGACAGGTTTGAGATTTCATTCTTGAGTGTGCAGAGATAGTGCTTCCTGGTACTCCTGAGGGTAGACACACACTTGTTCGAGCTTGGTTGAAGGAACTGAGATTGCCTTCAGTTGGATTAGCCTTCCCAGAGGCAAAGGCAAGTTGTTTCAGGGCAACTGCCTAACCACAAGATTCAGTGTACCATGAACGGGAGGAAGGGAAAAACAACTGAAGACGAGATGGGATAAATCTGTGCATGAGAGAGAGCAGTTTACTTTGGAAGAATTCCCAGGAAAAATTGATGTCAGAGGCAGAAGAGATGGGAGACCAGTCCAGATGATTGATGGCTGCTGGAAGACCGTGCCATTCGGCCGGAGTGAAATTCCAGACTTGTCGACGCTGAGGAGGCTCTCTGAGAATGTCCAGAGAGATGTCCACTTTAACAAGCACATGATCAGAAAAACCGATTGGAGCAGAAGAAGAGCAGCAGTCATTTGCAGGGAAGTTAGTCCTAATCAAGTCTAGAAGAGAAGATACTCCATTGACTGAGATCCGGGTCGGGAAATTGACAGATTGTGTCAGTCCCAATGAGTCGCAGAAGTCCTTTGCTGAGGTGCCATGGCTGGTGAGAGATGAACCCACACCCAGCCAGCTGGCATGATGACAGTTGAAGTTGCCACATATGAGGAAGAGAGAGAGTTGGGATGAGTGGATAGAAGTTGGTCCATGTTGTCAGACAGCGAAATGTAAATGGAGTCATCACTGTTTGGAGGGCGGTGCAGAACACATATGAACAGAAGGTGGGAGCGGAGAGGAAGCTGTGGCCAGAGGTACTCCTGGGGGTGGGGTGGAGAGAGGGCAGTGCAAGGAGAGTGAGGAAGAGAGTTTTCGATAAAGTTACCAACCCCACCACCAGGACAAGGCTCAGGTCTATCATACCGGAAGAGGGAGTAACCAGGAAGAGATATTAAGGAATCAGAGACATCTTGAAGGAGGAAAGTTTCTGTTAAGCAGA